>NC_056745.1:1016961161-1016971161 GCF_019279795.1 Protopterus annectens | reverse complement strand
TCCATCTCAGTGAGTGGTGGTTTGGTAGAAACCCACCCCCAGTAGCTCTTCACTCCCCTACCACAGCCTTGGCTGGGTCACTTTTAAATCATATCACTGGCCCTATGTCTGACACTCTTGTAGTAATGTCACTGGCTACCCAAAGCACATTCACATCATCAAGCACCTGTCACCAGGCATGGGCTCAGATGAGCATGTCAGCTAAATGAGGATCTATGAACTATAGCCTCATTCTCAGTATCTAAGAATGGAGGTTTCTGTGAGACTGATCCATCTTTACAAAATTTTGGTATATCCCTGTTGTGGTAAAAACAAAAAAAATTAATTCTATCAGATATACAACCAACACAATGGATGATAGAAGTTACAGATCGATCTAACAATGGAGAGAAACTACTCTTTATGCAGGTATCACTATTTAAAGCTAAAGTATGAGTTTTGAATTATAGGAGTGTAAGATCTGTAAAATCCCTATATGTGCCCCTCCAAAAATGGATAAACAATATGACTGTGGAATTGAGCAAGTTGATATCATGGTTATAGACGAATAGACAAATACACAACTACTAGGCAGACAGAACAGCATAAGCAGAGAATAGTTTCTTAACGTAGCAATAACCCACATAGCCTGCTACAAGTCAGACATGTGAACATCCTCAGGATATTGCCAGGACCCCATGAAATAGTAGTAAAGGATAACTACAATAACAACTGTACATATGTTCATTTCAAAAACACAACTTCACAAAGTTAGACAGCAGTCATTGGAAATAAAAGGATTCAGAACGTAAACATCTGGACAGTACTTGTAAAGAACATTAAATACCTTGAAAGATTTCAGGCAGTTCTCCAAAATGCACTCACATCCAACAGTTGTAATCAACAATAATTTTGTTTAGCAGTACTTAGGAAACCAAGCAGTCTTCATCTGTTTGATAACCCTAGGTTTTGCTTTGATCATATAGATTTTTCCCTTTGTGCATGTTGAATAAGTTATTTAGGACTCAGCTCATTATCCTTCCTGAAGCACTCCATCTGCTTGATGTGCTGGGCAGGTAAACATGGTGTTAGCATCTACACAATGACATATCACATCTGAGTGGTACAAGAATGAGTATTAAAACCTTTGTCTAGGCAATGCCTTGCAAGTGTGACTTATTTGCAGTTCTGCACATTTGGTTTCTTAATTAGCAATCCTGCTAATATTAAATATGCTTACAAAGGGTGTGTCAGAGAGAAAAGCCTTACTAGAAAGACTTCAGTTACAATAGAATGTTGATACACACTTCAGTTAACATTTTGGAAGAAGATTATATGTCTGTGATGACAAAGTGTGCGTAATGCTTTATATATATATATATATATATATATTATATATATATAATGTAGAAATATAGAAAAAAAACATTATACTCATGGGACATGTAATACATAGTACAATGGTATTATACAATTACATAATGTGCATAAACAGAAATCACTCTTCTCTTGCAGATATTTGTTTGTAACATGACATAGTTTACTATCCCCTCTTCTACAAAGATCACATTCACACACAATTGTACTGTGACAGGATAAATGACAACGTGTGATATCTGGGTATTTTGCAGTCTAAACTTAAATGTCAGAACTACAATGTTGAGCAAATATGCTTGACTTTCTTTAACTTTGCAAATATTCAGGTAGCAAAAACTATTAATCATGTCAGTATTTCATCTTAACACCATGGTGCAGGGCTCAAATCTAGTGAAGGTGACATCTCTGGGAAAGTA
This sequence comes from Protopterus annectens, assembly GCF_019279795.1. NCBI lineage: Eukaryota > Metazoa > Chordata > Ceratodontiformes > Protopteridae > Protopterus > Protopterus annectens. The sequence continues at coordinate 1,016,969,389 of NC_056745.1, read as the reverse complement.
GGAATGCTTACTGTCATCATTTTACTTGTATAAGGCCACAAAGTAGCAAGGTTATCACAATGATTTAAGGTTAAATATTTTTTGGCTTCATCATTTGTGCAATGGTTGGCATTGCATGTTGGGGCCCATCAGTGATGACCTTCCCTGAATGACAATTCACTTCATATGGCAAAAACTCAATATTTAATTTAGCATGCACAAATACTTGGCTGTCAGTCATGCAAATGAGACTTAGATGGTGGTGCACCTTAGTCGGCACTTTGGATTCTGCTGAATGCAGAAAATGCATCTGTTATGGAACTTTCTCTATGTCTCAACATGTTAATGAAGTATGTTCTGAATAACATCACAAACAGTTCAGGGTTTGGATCCACATTAGGGATAGGTTACCTTTATGGGTTCTGATGCCTGAGTGTTTTTTTTTTTTGATGTTCTGTACTTTAAACTGAACTAAACATGCAATTTAAAAGGTGAATGTTGCTAAACAACTGTGCATAATGGATGCTAAACAAGATAAATGTGATCTGTGTCACCTGCAGTACTCATATCACTCATATCATAACAAACACACTTGTATGTGCATTATGTGAAAAATAGTACATGTGCAAACAAAGTGGCAGTAAATTTAGCAAAATAAATTAGGGAAATATGAAGAGTACAGCAACACAGCTGTATAATTATATATGACCATGGCTTCAGTGGAATATATTTTCATTATCTCAAGTGAAAACTGCACTGATATATGCTGTGTAGCTCATCACTTCCTGTAAACTCTGTATGACCCCTTCCTCAATATGTATTAGAACATAAATACATCATGATGCCAATGAAAACAGCAGGTCATCAAAGTCAACAGTCCTAAAATTGTTTCTCGTGCTTAGCACAGCCATTGGCATGATTATAAGTGGCACTTCATGGTTTATGGCAAAAACTCAGAAAATAATTACAAATGTGCTAAGACTTTGCTATCGACCTTACAAATATGCTTGGTATTGACACATATCAGTTTACATTGAATATATTACAAAAATCAATGCAATAGAAGCTTTTCCACAGGAATGTATATTGCTTTAACAACAGTTACAAGGCTTTCAGTGAATATATCCAGCCATGTTCAAAAATGTACTCTTTGACTTTGTCCTTTAGAATGGCAGTTCTCCTATGGCATTAAAAGTTCATACACTGAATATAGAAGTTCTTGTTGCTTTTTGTCATGGGTTCAGTTCCAAGATGCTGTAACTCATAGCTATCAACATTTTATGTGCTGGCAAGGCACCGGGGTGTAGTTTAACAAAATTTACATAAGGACAATAAAGAATAAGTAAATCATGGAGATTTTCATGTTTGTTTGTTTGTGACAATGTTTGTGTTATGAATGCGATCATCCATTCCACAGTACATGTCAGGAGGTGGCAATATATCATTTGAAATGTAATTAATACAACATTAACTAGCACTTGTTGAAGTCACTGCAGAGCATTTGTACTCCCACTGATCAGCACATATGGCCAAATCTTTCTGCCATGTTTTTCACCTGAAGTGGACATTGAAGAAATAATACATACATACATTTCATTCCAGTCCATTCCTGTGCTTCTGGTCATATGGATGCATTTGTCTAGTTTGTCTGTATTTCTGCACAGACCAGTGCACATGAGATCTGAATTGAGTGCTAATTCTCTGCCATTTTTTAGAGATCTTTGAGATGATATGGCTGGCGATGATGAGGGTAGTGCTCCATGTAGAGCACAGAGGTGGTTTGAGGCGTCGTCCAATAATTTCAAAGCTGAAGGCTGCTGCAGGATAACTATACTGAATCACAGTACAAAACTGAGGCTTGGAATAGTCACCAATGCAATTGGCATCCCATGCCTGGGTGAACAATGCCATCACCATTATAATAACTTAAAAAGGTGCAAGCAAGCCCTCCTTCACAGATGGGGGAATATTATCAGACCCAAAAGCCACCTCAGTTGAATAAGTATAGTGGTCCATAACTAAACAATATAATACCATGACTTGCTAGCACAAACAAGTCTTCATAATTTTTGATTTGTCTGTTCTATGTGGCTTCTGCAGAGATTGAAGAAAATAGTGAGACATATCAGGAGAAATATAGGGTAAGTATGGGCCAGGTATAACTGATAACCATTCTATACCAGTAAAGATTATAAAAATATTATATCAATTCTCTGGACATTAGTCTATAATTGCTTGACACAATAATAGTAGTCATATTCTATATATGCAAATTTTACATAGCTGGGTGAATATCTCTTGCAACATTGTATTAGAAAATGTTTCAGTAAACTTAGATGTATGTGGGTTAAAATCCAAGCAACAGCAATTAGTCATTATTAGTTAATATTTATTTTTCTGCAGTCAAAAACTTAGAATAACATTTTGTTCATTTGACATAGACTTTTATGAATTGTAATGCATAAAGTAAAGCAGATGTCCAATAGTCACACTATTTGTATAATGTGTATAATATTGAGGAGATTACACTTTACTTTAACACGCATGTATGGCTTCACATTTATATGTGAATGCCACATATAAATCCTTATAGTTTCATAGCTTCATAGGTGTATATTAGGCTCACAACAACTGGGGACTAGCCAAGCATCCCAACTGTATCCTGCAAGTTTATGTGCCTTGGAGACTATTTTAAGGGGTATATGTAAGTTAGAGCATGATTTGCAGGCTAACTCTGTCCATTACAGATACAAGGTTCCAGACCTGGGGTGTACTTCCAATTTCCGATCCACTGGTCTAGGATTCTTTTGAATATGGTTTGGGGAAAAGTTCTGCTTCACATAAATGGGAAGCCTGACTAGAGAAAGAGAGTTACATGTTTCTGTCCCTCCAGTGTCTCCTATTTTTGTCACAAACAAAGTTTAAATCCCTTGATCAAGTAATTCTGATGGCATTCATTTTGTGGATATGCAAAAGGCCCATTAGAGTGAGATCCAAGGATGCCTTGTATGTCAGCAGTAGCTCACCTGTCAGTAGTCTGTAAGAAACAGAGTGTAGAGGTAGGGCTTTGAAGTGATCTGCATTGGTTTACACCCATAATTCTTTTCATGAGGAAGCTCTATGTATGTTCCAGTTGTTGTGCATGCCTGGACAAGTATATACCAAAGTAGAAGATGTACTCAGTAATGGGTCTGATGATGGCTGAATACAGTGGAACAATGATTTTACTGGACCTAGATGTCATGCTCTTGTTTATTAGTTGTACAGCATAGAATAATTTCCTCACAACCATAGACACATGTTGGTCAAATGCCAGGTTACTATCTACGTGTGTACCCATATTCCTGGCTACTGGTTCTACTTTTAGGGATGTGTTACTGATGAGGTAATTTTTGCTATTATACATTTCTTGGAAATGAGTTTTAAGCCATGGCTTTGGCACTGATCATTTTTCTGTGTAAGTGCTGCCTGTAGGATGTTAGTGTCTTGGGGTGATTCTACTCCTAGTTTGCAATCTTCTGCAAACTTGGTCAGCCAGAGGCCTTGACTTCAGAGATTTAGATGCCAAAAAGCAGTCCCAGCAGAGAGCCCTGAGGGACTCCACTAGTGACCAGCCTCTTTATGGAGGTGGTCTCCCCTATCCAAACTTCTTGGGTACTATCTGAGAGCCAGCTATCTATCTAGTGCTTAACATAGGGGTTTATAACCATATCCGTGAGTTTGTTTACAATGCCCAAGTTGGGTATTATATCAAATACCTTAGTCAAGTCAAGGTAGGCAATATGCACCATTTTGCCTTCATTATTTGCATTGGTGACATTTTGAAAGAGGTCCATCAGGTTGCATAAGTATGATCTGTCCTTGATGAAATCAAACTGAGTTGGATCCAGTGTTTGAAGGTTTTCTGTGTCATTAATAATCATTTTCATGATAATTCTTTCCATAAGTTTGCATATGAGGCTAGTCAGACTTATTGATTTCTAGTTATTGGGATCTGTTCATGGCCCTCCCTTGTGCAGACTATTTTAGTTCTCTATTTGCATGGCACAACATCTGTTTGGAGGTTATGGCTAAACAGTTACTGACTGGCTATTTAGGTTTCATCCTGGGATGTTATTGCAACCCTTAATGCACTGTTTTTGGACTTAGAAAATGCATCCAAGACCTGCTGCCTAGTGAAAGCTGGGGGTGGTTTCTCGGATGTGATTTCTTGGGGTAAAATTGGAGCTGAATTTGTTGGCCAGCAGATTTGCAATATTTTCCAGCTCTGTGTTGGTGGATCCATTTACAGTCAGTTCTGCACACTGCTGTGTGTTGCCTTTCAGATTTCAGACACAGATAAAAAAAACTTGTGGTTGTCCTTACACTGGGAAGCTCTCTTTACCTCAGATTTGGCTTTAGTGGACTTAATTTGTCCTCTTAATTGTCAGTTTAGATTTATGAGAGTTTTCTTTTATTTTATCATGCTGGGCATAGCACTTCCTGATCATCACTATGATTTTTTTTTATTTTATTGTTTAGTCTGTTTATATTTGGATTCCACCAGAGTTGTTTTTTTTTTCTTTTAAGTTAGTTTTGGGCTTATTTCTGGTAGGCACAGCTATCTCTATGTATTTATTGACATGACTGTATAGGGATTCTGTGAACAGTTCTGCACAGGCAGCTGTATTCTCAGGCTTTGGTGCGGGGGGGGGGCTGAAATTTTGACAGGTTATCACTTAGTAGTAGGAAGTTTGCCCTAGAATAGTTCCTAAATATTACAATGTTAGCCAGGAGTTACAGAATTTATTTTTGTTATGAAGGAGATAGCTTTGTGGTCTGACTCTGACTGCACCAGAGAGAACACTAGACTGGCGGGGTACAGCATTCACCCATGCTTGTGAGTACAAGGTTAAGTATGTTTGCACCCCTAGTGGAAATGTGGACTATCTGGTTCAAGATATTTATGTTTACAAAGTCCAGGAATCACTGGGTTTGTAAGTTTGGGTCATGTAGGTATTCCAGTTTATAATGGGGTGGTTGAAGTGAATATGCGTGGACTGAGATATTTTACAACTGCATGACATTTAAGATAGTTTCCTATGTTGTCTATTCCTCTCACCATACATATCTTTTTATAATGACATTTGGACTAAAATTCCTGCAGCAACTTGCCCGCCAGCATGGAGAGCTACACCGGCCACAGGACCTCAGATCACCATGCTTCCACAAGTGGCTGTGGGGGCACCAACACAAGCAGCACAGGCATCAAGCACTTCTGGATCATGACCTGGCAGTGTTGTCTGCACAACTCCTGCACTACCAGTACACCTGTGTCAGGTAGTTTTGCCCCGGTGGCTATTGCACTAGTATTTACTAGGAGTTGTGCAAGTGGAGGTCTGACAAGAGCTTACAGGGCAGGTGTAGGTGATCATGGTGAGGGGCCTCAATGCCTGCATTGGCTAAATGGAATGAATCCTAGTGTGAATAGTCATAATACTACCTCATGTGGCACTGTCCAAGGTGTCAGGGACAGGAGACAGTGGTGCCAGGTGACAGGGTGAAGACTAGATTTCCACTGTGTTCAAAATAGATGGAGATGTACCTCCAAAGTCCCATGCGTATTTCTAATCATGGTGTAACACATCATGTTGTGTCCACCATGGCCCTAGTCTGCTACGTGTGCACCTGCTACCTAACCTACCCAACATACCTACCCCTCTTATTTATATCAATTTTCTCCAATATTCCTCTCTCCAAAAATAAATGAAAGTTACACCTATCCCACCCCAGACATAGCTCTCCACTTTGGATATATGTGCATGCATGACACATTTGATTTGGTCAAACTGACCACATAAAATTATTAAGTTCTTTTCGCATACACTTTATGTTGTGACTATCCACATTTCTCACTTTCCTTGCACAAAACAATATTAATTTGTGAAGAAGTGGATAGCTATGTAGCTCTCCCACCACCATCTTCATTTTGTAATAAATCCTTCAGTGTCCTACCCTGTACTTGCTCCCCATTTTCACCACTGTCCTATCAATCCCATTTTACACCTTTAATCTGGTCAAAAATCTATTTCACATATGTGGCCAGAAATAGCCCTTAAACCAAACTCCCTATTTCTATCACCAGCTTTTATATGATGCTTGACATTGATCAGCACTGCTATGTGATAATAAATTACACTTCACATCTTATTCCAAAAACTGATGAATTTGTCTTCAGCCACATTCATGTTGTGTTTTTCGTGCTACTGTATTTAGCCTGCTGCATGACAGAAAGCAATCTTGGTAGCAATAAGAAGATACAACCATTATTATATGTATAACAGGCGCCATGGTTTAATTTACAACATATGGGATATAACAATTCTTATTAATGTTAGGATGCCCAATGTGTGTATATATATATATATATATATATATATATATATATATATATATATATATATATATATATACCCTCTTAATTCATACTTTTCTCATTGTCCCTTCAAATGTGTGCTTTGCTAGCTGAAATATAACTTCCTCTGTGGTGTGCTCAGATAATACTTACAGTTAGAGAATGTTGATTGACTTTGGCAAGTACTTCAGTCCAGCATTATGTACAGTATTAGTTAAAGTTGTGTTCTTATAGTATTTTATCTGATGAAGTAATGGCTACAAAAGTTACTCCTCCATCACTATCTTGTTTATTCCTTAATTAGTCTATCAGTATCCCCCTGTTTGCTCCCTATTTTGAATACCTTATGTAAACAACATGCCAGGAATTTTAATGGTGACAACAAAAGTTTAGCACAATACATACATGGGCAGAAGGAGAAATGTCTGTGTGACAGTGCTATTAGTTTCTGCAACACTTGACATAAAGTAGCATACACTGTTAATACTTCCTGTTCTAGTTTAAAAATGAAAAATGATTACACATGAGCTAATACTCTCCCATCAACAACTCAAATGAGCTTAATGTTTGTTTGCTTCAGTAAGCAATTATGGCAGACTGAAAGTAATGCCAGTGGCTTCTGTTGCTTGTGTGTGGTTTACTGGCTTTTTGCAATCAAGATACAAAGATTTCATTGTAATGCAGTCCATCTACCTCCTAATGTAAATAATTTTGGCACTGACACAGTTTACCCTTCCAAGTCTGCTACAATGAACTGGTACAGTTGTAAACATACTCACAAAATAGTATTAATAAGTGCAGTGTGTAAGTTGTACATGCATGGCTTGTAGTTACCAGCGCATTATATACACTGTGTAAAGATTTGCCAGTCATCCACAAAAAACACAAGACTTTCATACACTGCTCTTGAGATAAACAGTCAGGAATGCATGGGTTGCACTCCACTAGCTGACATCTATAAGTATCACCCATCAGATAACTACTCAATATACCTTAATGTGACACACATTTATGTCATTAATGACACAATGATTAATGTCAATTATGTGATACATGAATCATTGCACCAGTATGCTTTGAATTGTGATCAACACATTGATGTTTTATTTGTCTGTCAAAGCACATTGTCCCTTCCCACAAATATATGTCATGTGAAGTACAACTATGTTGTCTCACACTTGTAGTAAGACTTCTCCAGTGATGCTAGCAGAAAATACAGGGTTCTCTTGATTGTGGAATTAGATGAGCAGGTGTTTGAATCCAGACATGACTAGTAAGAGTGTGTTCTACTCTAGTGACAGGTAGAACTGCCTTATCCTACAGATCTGTTGTGTACTTTCAGTTGGGGAAACAATCACATGGAGAGAAGGCTCCCTCCACAATGTCACTCTGTCTTAGACCAAACATCTGCTTTGTGACACACTGATGAAATTATCCATTCCGGTGTGCCTCACACTTGTAGTAAAACTTATCCTGTGGTGTGAAAAGCTAATACACAGTTTTCTAGATTGTGAGTCTAGTTTTCATTTTATGGCAAAAAGTGTTGAGAATTTACTTCTGGCCACAGGGGTCTGCTGATTGTCGAGTAATAAAATTAGTGATTGAAGCGCATAGGATAGCAGCAGGGATGTAGGCCAGTGTACACCTGCTGTATGTAAACTCTATCAGTTTCCACAGTTCACATACTAAGTTATGGTACTGTTGCACCTTCCTATGAGGTATGTTGCATGTTGTGATCCAGGTATTATGATGATTTGTACACAGTGCACAACTCAGTAAATTTATTTATTTTATTTTATTTATTTCACGTTTGTTTACCGGGAAAGTCTGATTAGATACAGGTCCTTTTTCAGCA